>NW_027672139.1:0-1000 GCF_964165515.1 Mesoplodon bidens
ATAATTATTGTTAAAGTCTCAAGAAAATGAGATAATAAACCATGTCACTGCCCACCACCCTCCAAAATCAGAGGCAAAAGATAGTCTGAAGCTCTAAGAAGAATATAAATTATTAGATGTACATAAAGGGAAAAATCATATTGATAGTATCAGTGTTAAAATGCCATTAAAACAATCATGGAACAAAGTTAGGCCAACTGTCTACATAGGGCATTCACTAAAGTAGTACAGGATTCCTGATGTCTAAAAGCTAAGCAATCTTATTTCCACAATGCTTTTCTTTTTCACTTCCCATGAGACTTTGAAGCCAGGAATTTTGGTTCAATGGCTTCTTAATTTGTAATACCTAGCTCAGAAGAATGAATGACATACATGTTCAATTACAAATTTAATTTGGTATGACAGTATTTTTCTAGGACTACACATAAGAAATAAAAAATTCACGTTAACTGCATAAATGGTAAAACCAATCCAAGGGTCTTAGAAGGAATAAACTTCTGACTTGATATGGACTTCATATTTTGCTGCATTGTACGCTGTGGGAGATAACTAGGATAGACTGTGCTTAATAAAATGATAGCTTATAACCAGAGAAAATAAAAAAACTAAAAAACAGCACTCTCCTGTAAGTTGCTCTGTAGATCCTCAACATCCTTTATTAAACTGTGTTCCCAGGCTCACATGTAGCTGGTAAATGTGAGTTAAAGACTGAGTTAAAATGCCTGAGTCAATTCCCTTACACTGTCTTGAGTTTACAAAAAGAAGCCTCTGCTGCCTCCTTCTTAAAGGAATTGACTGTTTTGGTCAGATAATTCCAGATATGGGGTTCCTTTTGCTCTCACCACCACTTTTCAGACTAACTTAAGAGTTCTGGTGGCAACTCTCAACATAGTAACTGAAGTCTAGCCTTAGTCCAGACAAAGCTCTGCCTTCACATTTTATAATGAAACTAGGACTTAGCCAAAGAACCCTAGGGAACCAAGAACTAGCCCACAAACTG
>NW_027672138.1:0-34559 GCF_964165515.1 Mesoplodon bidens
GGCGTTAAGGGAGAGATGCCCGGAGGCCCAAGATCCCTGAGGGTTGTGAAGTCGCCCAGGAAGGGATCCTCAGGTCTCAGTGTTCTTTCATGGGAGGTGCGGAGGACGCGGTATTCCCAGAGTTCCGAGAAGCTCACTAACGGGAAGGCACTCCGTGGACTAGGTTTTCCTGGCCAATGATGTATGCCCAATCTTCCAAATGCAATACATGGACCTTACTATGAGCCTGGCAGGCAGTGTCGTTTTCCCTTTAGGCATTGGCGCCTTTCCCATGCCTCTTGCAGGGAACTGGGAGCACCGTATTGCCCTCAGGGAAACGCCCTTTTCCTACATAGGACATTCCAGGACGTGAGACTGGCAGCAGCACTCTATTTCAGGCGGCGTGGAGGCTGCAGCGGTCCTCCTTACAGCTGGGACGTGCTGCCATGCACATACATGGCCAAACTGAACGTTCCAAACTGCCCGAGTACGATCAGTTTCCAGCGAGCCAAAACAGACAGAAGGGGGCACTCTGGCCCCTTCCCGGATGAAGTTCGAACCCGAGGAAGTTGTGATGTGCAACGTGTGGCTGGTCTATGGGACGTAAAGCTTTGGGGAGGTTGCGACGTGTCCTCGCAGCTTCTCGAAGCGTAGTAGTGTTCAGGCGAATCTATCTACATTTGGAAAACTGCAGGGCCTCTCTAGTTTGTGCGTGGCATAGAGAGAGATCCGCCAAGTAAGTGCACCCGGAACGGACACTTAGGGAAGTGTGTTTTCCTTGCAGCTCACGCTCTGCCCTGAGATCCCCTGACATGTCACCTACAAAAGAGCAGTTAGTGCTGTGTTCAGAGAGTCCGTTGAATGTTTTGGCCATCGAGCTCTGTGGAGAAAACGCAGAGGTTTGCCTTTCACTCTGCTTTGAGAGTGGTGATCCGGAGGCCTGAGGTAGCATGGTGCTGCTCAGTCAGCCAGGAAGTGTTTTCCTCTACACAGTGTTGTTCCCTGGGACGCAGTGAGGACGTGGGTGCCATAGGAAAAGCATACTAGAGATCCAGCAGTACTTCTCCAGAAGGCTGTGGAAAAACCGCTGAACGCCTCGATGTGTGAATGGGCCATCCGATCGATCCTTTGAACCGTGGAGAGAGGTGTAGATTTCCCTTTTGCAGTGGGTGATCTGGGGTGCCGCCTGGAATGCACAGGACACTCTCTGTTTCTCCAAGGACACTCTGCTCTCCGTGAAGGCACTCTAGCTGTGAAGAGCAGACAGAGAACAGCACTGTCTCAGGGAAATTTGACACCACAGGCCTTCTGCTCTCCAGGGGGGAAAATAGTGCTTTTCTCACTAGGTCACCAATATCAAAGTTGCAGTGTGCCTAGTACGTGTCGTTTCTGCCACAGTCAAAGGGTCGGAAGCGGCACCCTGTCCTTCCCCGTTGAACCTTCGTAGCAGAGCCGTTCTGCCTGCGGCGAGTGGCGTGACGTCCCCGCTGACTTGCTTTAGGCTCCGACGCCCGTACACCTTATAAAAGGGCTCTGGGTGTTTCAGGCGCAAACCGCGCCTTTCTCAGGTTGCTTCGAAAGTCAACGGCCTGCTTGGCTTAGAGAGACGGCCAGTGAGGCTTCCCAAGACAAACACTGAGGAGCGTGTTTTCTCACTGTGGCCCTGGTGCAGTGCTGTGAGCCCCTGGCCGTACACTTAAAAGACCTGCTGGACCCGTGTTTGGGTGGACTTTAGAAAGCTCAGACACTTAGCTCTCCAACGAAGAAAGCAGTGTGCTGCTTTTCACTCGGCCGTTAAGGGAGAGATGCCCGGAGGCCCAAGATCCCTGAGGGTTGTGAAGTCGCCCAGGAAGGGATCCTCAGGTCTCAGTGTTCTTTCATGGGAGGTGCGGAGGACGCGGTATTCCCAGAGTTCCGAGAAGCTCACTAACGGGAAGGCACTCCGTGGACTAGGTTTTCCTGGCCAATGATGTATGCCCAATCTTCCAAATGCAATACATGGACCTTACTATGAGCCTGGCAGGCAGTGTCGTTTTCCCTTTAGGCATTGGCGCCTTTCCCATGCCTCTTGCAGGGAACTGGGAGCACCGTATTGCCCTCAGGGAAACGCCCTTTTCCTACATAGGACATTCCAGGACGTGAGACTGGCAGCAGCACTCTATTTCAGGCGGCGTGGAGGCTGCAGCGGTCCTCCTTACAGCTGGGACGTGCTGCCATGCACATACATGGCCAAACTGAACGTTCCAAACTGCCCGAGTACGATCAGTTTCCAGCGAGCCAAAACAGACAGAAGGGGGCACTCTGGCCCCTTCCCGGATGAAGTTCGAACCCGAGGAAGTTGTGATGTGCAACGTGTGGCTGGTCTATGGGACGTAAAGCTTTGGGGAGGTTGCGACGTGTCCTCGCAGCTTCTCGAAGCGTAGTAGTGTTCAGGCGAATCTATCTACATTTGGAAAACTGCAGGGCCTCTCTAGTTTGTGCGTGGCATAGAGAGAGATCCGCCAAGTAAGTGCACCCGGAACGGACACTTAGGGAAGTGTGTTTTCCTTGCAGCTCACGCTCTGCCCTGAGATCCCCTGACATGTCACCTACAAAAGAGCAGTTAGTGCTGTGTTCAGAGAGTCCGTTGAATGTTTTGGCCATCGAGCTCTGTGGAGAAAACGCAGAGGTTTGCCTTTCACTCTGCTTTGAGAGTGGTGATCCGGAGGCCTGAGGTAGCATGGTGCTGCTCAGTCAGCCAGGAAGTGTTTTCCTCTACACAGTGTTGTTCCCTGGGACGCAGTGAGGACGTGGGTGCCATAGGAAAAGCATACTGGAGATCCAGCAGTACTTCTCCAGAAGGCTGTGGAAAAACCGCTGAACGCCTCGATGTGTGAATGGGCCATCCGATCGATCCTTTGAACCGTGGAGAGAGGTGTAGATTTCCCTTTTGCAGTGGGTGATCTGGGGTGCCGCCTGGAATGCACAGGACACTCTCTGTTTCTCCAAGGACACTCTGCTCTCCGTGAAGGCACTCTAGCTGTGAAGAGCAGACAGAGAACAGCACTGTCTCAGGGAAATTTGACACCACAGGCCTTCTGCTCTCCAGGGGGGAAAATAGTGCTTTTCTCACTAGGTCACCAATATCAAAGTTGCAGTGTGCCTAGTACGTGTCGTTTCTGCCACAGTCAAAGGGTCGGAAGCGGCACCCTGTCCTTCCCCGTTGAACCTTCGTAGCAGAGCCGTTCTGCCTGCGGCGAGTGGCGTGACGTCCCCGCTGACTTGCTTTAGGCTCCGACGCCCGTACACCTTATAAAAGGGCTCTGGGTGTTTCAGGCGCAAACCGCGCCTTTCTCAGGTTGCTTCGAAAGTCAACGGCCTGCTTGGCTTAGAGAGACGGCCAGTGAGGCTTCCCAAGACAAACACTGAGGAGCGTGTTTTCTCACTGTGGCCCTGGTGCAGTGCTGTGAGCCCCTGGCCGTACACTTAAAAGACCTGCTGGACCCGTGTTTGGGTGGACTTTAGAAAGCTCAGACACTTAGCTCTCCAACGAAGAAAGCAGTGTGCTGCTTTTCACTCGGCGTTAAGGGAGAGATGCCCGGAGGCCCAAGATCCCTGAGGGTTGTGAAGTCGCCCAGGAAGGGATCCTCAGGTCTCAGTGTTCTTTCATGGGAGGTGCGGAGGACGCGGTATTCCCAGAGTTCCGAGAAGCTCACTAACGGGAAGGCACTCCGTGGACTAGGTTTTCCTGGCCAATGATGTATGCCCAATCTTCCAAATGCAATACATGGACCTTACTATGAGCCTGGCAGGCAGTGTCGTTTTCCCTTTAGGCATTGGCGCCTTTCCCATGCCTCTTGCAGGGAACTGGGAGCACCGTATTGCCCTCAGGGAAACGCCCTTTTCCTACATAGGACATTCCAGGACGTGAGACTGGCAGCAGCACTCTATTTCAGGCGGCGTGGAGGCTGCAGCGGTCCTCCTTACAGCTGGGACGTGCTGCCATGCACATACATGGCCAAACTGAACGTTCCAAACTGCCCGAGTACGATCAGTTTCCAGCGAGCCAAAACAGACAGAAGGGGGCACTCTGGCCCCTTCCCGGATGAAGTTCGAACCCGAGGAAGTTGTGATGTGCAACGTGTGGCTGGTCTATGGGACGTAAAGCTTTGGGGAGGTTGCGACGTGTCCTCGCAGCTTCTCGAAGCGTAGTAGTGTTCAGGCGAATCTATCTACATTTGGAAAACTGCAGGGCCTCTCTAGTTTGTGCGTGGCATAGAGAGAGATCCGCCAAGTAAGTGCACCCGGAACGGACACTTAGGGAAGTGTGTTTTCCTTGCAGCTCACGCTCTGCCCTGAGATCCCCTGACATGTCACCTACAAAAGAGCAGTTAGTGCTGTGTTCAGAGAGTCCGTTGAATGTTTTGGCCATCGAGCTCTGTGGAGAAAACGCAGAGGTTTGCCTTTCACTCTGCTTTGAGAGTGGTGATCCGGAGGCCTGAGGTAGCATGGTGCTGCTCAGTCAGCCAGGAAGTGTTTTCCTCTACACAGTGTTGTTCCCTGGGACGCAGTGAGGACGTGGGTGCCATAGGAAAAGCATACTAGAGATCCAGCAGTACTTCTCCAGAAGGCTGTGGAAAAACCGCTGAACGCCTCGATGTGTGAATGGGCCATCCGATCGATCCTTTGAACCGTGGAGAGAGGTGTAGATTTCCCTTTTGCAGTGGGTGATCTGGGGTGCCGCCTGGAATGCACAGGACACTCTCTGTTTCTCCAAGGACACTCTGCTCTCCGTGAAGGCACTCTAGCTGTGAAGAGCAGACAGAGAACAGCACTGTCTCAGGGAAATTTGACACCACAGGCCTTCTGCTCTCCAGGGGGGAAAATAGTGCTTTTCTCACTAGGTCACCAATATCAAAGTTGCAGTGTGCCTAGTACGTGTCGTTTCTGCCACAGTCAAAGGGTCGGAAGCGGCACCCTGTCCTTCCCCGTTGAACCTTCGTAGCAGAGCCGTTCTGCCTGCGGCGAGTGGCGTGACGTCCCCGCTGACTTGCTTTAGGCTCCGACGCCCGTACACCTTATAAAAGGGCTCTGGGTGTTTCAGGCGCAAACCGCGCCTTTCTCAGGTTGCTTCGAAAGTCAACGGCCTGCTTGGCTTAGAGAGACGGCCAGTGAGGCTTCCCAAGACAAACACTGAGGAGCGTGTTTTCTCACTGTGGCCCTGGTGCAGTGCTGTGAGCCCCTGGCCGTACACTTAAAAGACCTGCTGGACCCGTGTTTGGGTGGACTTTAGAAAGCTCAGACACTTAGCTCTCCAACGAAGAAAGCAGTGTGCTGCTTTTCACTCGGCGTTAAGGGAGAGATGCCCGGAGGCCCAAGATCCCTGAGGGTTGTGAAGTCGCCCAGGAAGGGATCCTCAGGTCTCAGTGTTCTTTCATGGGAGGTGCGGAGGACGCGGTATTCCCAGAGTTCCGAGAAGCTCACTAACGGGAAGGCACTCCGTGGACTAGGTTTTCCTGGCCAATGATGTATGCCCAATCTTCCAAATGCAATACATGGACCTTACTATGAGCCTGGCAGGCAGTGTCGTTTTCCCTTTAGGCATTGGCGCCTTTCCCATGCCTCTTGCAGGGAACTGGGAGCACCGTATTGCCCTCAGGGAAACGCCCTTTTCCTACATAGGACATTCCAGGACGTGAGACTGGCAGCAGCACTCTATTTCAGGCGGCGTGGAGGCTGCAGCGGTCCTCCTTACAGCTGGGACGTGCTGCCATGCACATACATGGCCAAACTGAACGTTCCAAACTGCCCGAGTACGATCAGTTTCCAGCGAGCCAAAACAGACAGAAGGGGGCACTCTGGCCCCTTCCCGGATGAAGTTCGAACCCGAGGAAGTTGTGATGTGCAACGTGTGGCTGGTCTATGGGACGTAAAGCTTTGGGGAGGTTGCGACGTGTCCTCGCAGCTTCTCGAAGCGTAGTAGTGTTCAGGCGAATCTATCTACATTTGGAAAACTGCAGGGCCTCTCTAGTTTGTGCGTGGCATAGAGAGAGATCCGCCAAGTAAGTGCACCCGGAACGGACACTTAGGGAAGTGTGTTTTCCTTGCAGCTCACGCTCTGCCCTGAGATCCCCTGACATGTCACCTACAAAAGAGCAGTTAGTGCTGTGTTCAGAGAGTCCGTTGAATGTTTTGGCCATCGAGCTCTGTGGAGAAAAAGCAGAGGTTTGCCTTTCACTCTGCTTTGAGAGTGGTGATCCGGAGGCCTGAGGTAGCATGGTGCTGCTCAGTCAGCCAGGAAGTGTTTTCCTCTACACAGTGTTGTTCCCTGGGACGCAGTGAGGACGTGGGTGCCATAGGAAAAGCATACTAGAGATCCAGCAGTACTTCTCCAGAAGGCTGTGGAAAAACCGCTGAACGCCTCGATGTGTGAATGGGCCATCCGATCGATCCTTTGAACCGTGGAGAGAGGTGTAGATTTCCCTTTTGCAGTGGGTGATCTGGGGTGCCGCCTGGAATGCACAGGACACTCTCTGTTTCTCCAAGGACACTCTGCTCTCCGTGAAGGCACTCTAGCTGTGAAGAGCAGACAGAGAACAGCACTGTCTCAGGGAAATTTGACACCACAGGCCTTCTGCTCTCCAGGGGGGAAAATAGTGCTTTTCTCACTAGGTCACCAATATCAAAGTTGCAGTGTGCCTAGTACGTGTCGTTTCTGCCACAGTCAAAGGGTCGGAAGCGGCACCCTGTCCTTCCCCGTTGAACCTTCGTAGCAGAGCCGTTCTGCCTGCGGCGAGTGGCGTGACGTCCCCGCTGACTTGCTTTAGGCTCCGACGCCCGTACACCTTATAAAAGGGCTCTGGGTGTTTCAGGCGCAAACCGCGCCTTTCTCAGGTTGCTTCGAAAGTCAACGGCCTGCTTGGCTTAGAGAGACGGCCAGTGAGGCTTCCCAAGACAAACACTGAGGAGCGTGTTTTCTCACTGTGGCCCTGGTGCAGTGCTGTGAGCCCCTGGCCGTACACTTAAAAGACCTGCTGGACCCGTGTTTGGGTGGACTTTAGAAAGCTCAGACACTTAGCTCTCCAACGAAGAAAGCAGTGTGCTGCTTTTCACTCGGCGTTAAGGGAGAGATGCCCGGAGGCCCAAGATCCCTGAGGGTTGTGAAGTCGCCCAGGAAGGGATCCTCAGGTCTCAGTGTTCTTTCATGGGAGGTGCGGAGGACGCGGTATTCCCAGAGTTCCGAGAAGCTCACTAACGGGAAGGCACTCCGTGGACTAGGTTTTCCTGGCCAATGATGTATGCCCAATCTTCCAAATGCAATACATGGACCTTACTATGAGCCTGGCAGGCAGTGTCGTTTTCCCTTTAGGCATTGGCGCCTTTCCCATGCCTCTTGCAGGGAACTGGGAGCACCGTATTGCCCTCAGGGAAACGCCCTTTTCCTACATAGGACATTCCAGGACGTGAGACTGGCAGCAGCACTCTATTTCAGGCGGCGTGGAGGCTGCAGCGGTCCTCCTTACAGCTGGGACGTGCTGCCATGCACATACATGGCCAAACTGAACGTTCCAAACTGCCCGAGTACGATCAGTTTCCAGCGAGCCAAAACAGACAGAAGGGGGCACTCTGGCCCCTTCCCGGATGAAGTTCGAACCCGAGGAAGTTGTGATGTGCAACGTGTGGCTGGTCTATGGGACGTAAAGCTTTGGGGAGGTTGCGACGTGTCCTCGCAGCTTCTCGAAGCGTAGTAGTGTTCAGGCGAATCTATCTACATTTGGAAAACTGCAGGGCCTCTCTAGTTTGTGCGTGGCATAGAGAGAGATCCGCCAAGTAAGTGCACCCGGAACGGACACTTAGGGAAGTGTGTTTTCCTTGCAGCTCACGCTCTGCCCTGAGATCCCCTGACATGTCACCTACAAAAGAGCAGTTAGTGCTGTGTTCAGAGAGTCCGTTGAATGTTTTGGCCATCGAGCTCTGTGGAGAAAACGCAGAGGTTTGCCTTTCACTCTGCTTTGAGAGTGGTGATCCGGAGGCCTGAGGTAGCATGGTGCTGCTCAGTCAGCCAGGAAGTGTTTTCCTCTACACAGTGTTGTTCCCTGGGACGCAGTGAGGACGTGGGTGCCATAGGAAAAGCATACTAGAGATCCAGCAGTACTTCTCCAGAAGGCTGTGGAAAAACCGCTGAACGCCTCGATGTGTGAATGGGCCATCCGATCGATCCTTTGAACCGTGGAGAGAGGTGTAGATTTCCCTTTTGCAGTGGGTGATCTGGGGTGCCGCCTGGAATGCACAGGACACTCTCTGTTTCTCCAAGGACACTCTGCTCTCCGTGAAGGCACTCTAGCTGTGAAGAGCAGACAGAGAACAGCACTGTCTCAGGGAAATTTGACACCACAGGCCTTCTGCTCTCCAGGGGGGAAAATAGTGCTTTTCTCACTAGGTCACCAATATCAAAGTTGCAGTGTGCCTAGTACGTGTCGTTTCTGCCACAGTCAAAGGGTCGGAAGCGGCACCCTGTCCTTCCCCGTTGAACCTTCGTAGCAGAGCCGTTCTGCCTGCGGCGAGTGGCGTGACGTCCCCGCTGACTTGCTTTAGGCTCCGACGCCCGTACACCTTATAAAAGGGCTCTGGGTGTTTCAGGCGCAAACCGCGCCTTTCTCAGGTTGCTTCGAAAGTCAACGGCCTGCTTGGCTTAGAGAGACGGCCAGTGAGGCTTCCCAAGACAAACACTGAGGAGCGTGTTTTCTCACTGTGGCCCTGGTGCAGTGCTGTGAGCCCCTGGCCGTACACTTAAAAGACCTGCTGGACCCGTGTTTGGGTGGACTTTAGAAAGCTCAGACACTTAGCTCTCCAACGAAGAAAGCAGTGTGCTGCTTTTCACTCGGCGTTAAGGGAGAGATGCCCGGAGGCCCAAGATCCCTGAGGGTTGTGAAGTCGCCCAGGAAGGGATCCTCAGGTCTCAGTGTTCTTTCATGGGAGGTGCGGAGGACGCGGTATTCCCAGAGTTCCGAGAAGCTCACTAACGGGAAGGCACTCCGTGGACTAGGTTTTCCTGGCCAATGATGTATGCCCAATCTTCCAAATGCAATACATGGACCTTACTATGAGCCTGGCAGGCAGTGTCGTTTTCCCTTTAGGCATTGGCGCCTTTCCCATGCCTCTTGCAGGGAACTGGGAGCACCGTATTGCCCTCAGGGAAACGCCCTTTTCCTACATAGGACATTCCAGGACGTGAGACTGGCAGCAGCACTCTATTTCAGGCGGCGTGGAGGCTGCAGCGGTCCTCCTTACAGCTGGGACGTGCTGCCATGCACATACATGGCCAAACTGAACGTTCCAAACTGCCCGAGTACGATCAGTTTCCAGCGAGCCAAAACAGACAGAAGGGGGCACTCTGGCCCCTTCCCGGATGAAGTTCGAACCCGAGGAAGTTGTGATGTGCAACGTGTGGCTGGTCTATGGGACGTAAAGCTTTGGGGAGGTTGCGACGTGTCCTCGCAGCTTCTCGAAGCGTAGTAGTGTTCAGGCGAATCTATCTACATTTGGAAAACTGCAGGGCCTCTCTAGTTTGTGCGTGGCATAGAGAGAGATCCGCCAAGTAAGTGCACCCGGAACGGACACTTAGGGAAGTGTGTTTTCCTTGCAGCTCACGCTCTGCCCTGAGATCCCCTGACATGTCACCTACAAAAGAGCAGTTAGTGCTGTGTTCAGAGAGTCCGTTGAATGTTTTGGCCATCGAGCTCTGTGGAGAAAACGCAGAGGTTTGCCTTTCACTCTGCTTTGAGAGTGGTGATCCGGAGGCCTGAGGTAGCATGGTGCTGCTCAGTCAGCCAGGAAGTGTTTTCCTCTACACAGTGTTGTTCCCTGGGACGCAGTGAGGACGTGGGTGCCATAGGAAAAGCATACTAGAGATCCAGCAGTACTTCTCCAGAAGGCTGTGGAAAAACCGCTGAACGCCTCGATGTGTGAATGGGCCATCCGATCGATCCTTTGAACCGTGGAGAGAGGTGTAGATTTCCCTTTTGCAGTGGGTGATCTGGGGTGCCGCCTGGAATGCACAGGACACTCTCTGTTTCTCCAAGGACACTCTGCTCTCCGTGAAGGCACTCTAGCTGTGAAGAGCAGACAGAGAACAGCACTGTCTCAGGGAAATTTGACACCACAGGCCTTCTGCTCTCCAGGGGGGAAAATAGTGCTTTTCTCACTAGGTCACCAATATCAAAGTTGCAGTGTGCCTAGTACGTGTCGTTTCTGCCACAGTCAAAGGGTCGGAAGCGGCACCCTGTCCTTCCCCGTTGAACCTTCGTAGCAGAGCCGTTCTGCCTGCGGCGAGTGGCGTGACGTCCCCGCTGACTTGCTTTAGGCTCCGACGCCCGTACACCTTATAAAAGGGCTCTGGGTGTTTCAGGCGCAAACCGCGCCTTTCTCAGGTTGCTTCGAAAGTCAACGGCCTGCTTGGCTTAGAGAGACGGCCAGTGAGGCTTCCCAAGACAAACACTGAGGAGCGTGTTTTCTCACTGTGGCCCTGGTGCAGTGCTGTGAGCCCCTGGCCGTACACTTAAAAGACCTGCTGGACCCGTGTTTGGGTGGACTTTAGAAAGCTCAGACACTTAGCTCTCCAACGAAGAAAGCAGTGTGCTGCTTTTCACTCGGCGTTAAGGGAGAGATGCCCGGAGGCCCAAGATCCCTGAGGGTTGTGAAGTCGCCCAGGAAGGGATCCTCAGGTCTCAGTGTTCTTTCATGGGAGGTGCGGAGGACGCGGTATTCCCAGAGTTCCGAGAAGCTCACTAACGGGAAGGCACTCCGTGGACTAGGTTTTCCTGGCCAATGATGTATGCCCAATCTTCCAAATGCAATACATGGACCTTACTATGAGCCTGGCAGGCAGTGTCGTTTTCCCTTTAGGCATTGGCGCCTTTCCCATGCCTCTTGCAGGGAACTGGGAGCACCGTATTGCCCTCAGGGAAACGCCCTTTTCCTACATAGGACATTCCAGGACGTGAGACTGGCAGCAGCACTCTATTTCAGGCGGCGTGGAGGCTGCAGCGGTCCTCCTTACAGCTGGGACGTGCTGCCATGCACATACATGGCCAAACTGAACGTTCCAAACTGCCCGAGTACGATCAGTTTCCAGCGAGCCAAAACAGACAGAAGGGGGCACTCTGGCCCCTTCCCGGATGAAGTTCGAACCCGAGGAAGTTGTGATGTGCAACGTGTGGCTGGTCTATGGGACGTAAAGCTTTAGGGAGGTTGCGACGTGTCCTCGCAGCTTCTCAAAGCGTAGTAGTGTTCAGGCGAATCTATCTACATTTGGAAAACTGCAGGGCCTCTCTAGTTTGTGAGTGGCATAGAGAGAGATCCGCCAAGTAAGTGCACCCGGAACGGACACTTAGGGAAGTGTGTTTTCCTTGCAGCTCACGCTCTGCCCTGAGATCCCCTGACATGTCACCTACAAAAGAGCAGTTAGTGCTGTGTTCAGAGAGTCCGTTGAATGTTTTGGCCATCGAGCTCTGTGGAGAAAACGCAGAGGTTTGCCTTTCACTCTGCTTTGAGAGTGGTGATCCGGAGGCCTGAGGTAGCATGGTGCTGCTCAGTCAGCCAGGAAGTGTTTTCCTCTACAGAGTGTTGTTCCCTGGGACGCAGTGAGGACGTGGGTGCCATAGGAAAAGCATACTAGAGATCCAGCAGTACTTCTCCAGAAGGCTGTGGAAAAACCGCTGAACGCCTCGATGTGTGAATGGGCCATCCGATCGATCCTTTGAACCGTGGAGAGAGGTGTAGATTTCCCTTTTGCAGTGGGTGATCTGGGGTGCCGCCTGGAATGCACAGGACACTCTCTGTTTCTCCAAGGACACTCTGCTCTCCGTGAAGGCACTCTAGCTGTGAAGAGCAGACAGAGAACAGCACTGTCTCAGGGAAATTTGACACCACAGGCCTTCTGCTCTCCAGGGGGGAAAATAGTGCTTTTCTCACTAGGTCACCAATATCAAAGTTGCAGTGTGCCTAGTACGTGTCGTTTCTGCCACAGTCAAAGGGTCGGAAGCGGCACCCTGTCCTTCCCCGTTGAACCTTCGTAGCAGAGCCGTTCTGCCTGCGGCGAGTGGCGTGACGTCCCCGCTGACTTGCTTTAGGCTCCGACGCCCGTACACCTTATAAAAGGGCTCTGGGTGTTTCAGGCGCAAACCGCGCCTTTCTCAGGTTGCTTCGAAAGTCAACGGCCTGCTTGGCTTAGAGAGACGGCCAGTGAGGCTTCCCAAGACAAACACTGAGGAGCGTGTTTTCTCACTGTGGCCCTGGTGCAGTGCTGTGAGCCCCTGGCCGTACACTTAAAAGACCTGCTGGACCCGTGTTTGGGTGGACTTTAGAAAGCTCAGACACTTAGCTCTCCAACGAAGAAAGCAGTGTGCTGCTTTTCACTCGGCGTTAAGGGAGAGATGCCCGGAGGCCCAAGATCCCTGAGGGTTGTGAAGTCGCCCAGGAAGGGATCCTCAGGTCTCAGTGTTCTTTCATGGGAGGTGCGGAGGACGCAGTATTCCCAGAGTTCCGAGAAGCTCACTAACGGGAAGGCACTCCGTGGACTAGGTTTTCCTGGCCAATGATGTATGCCCAATCTTCCAAATGCAATACATGGACCTTACTATGAGCCTGGCAGGCAGTGTCGTTTTCCCTTTAGGCATTGGCGCCTTTCCCATGCCTCTTGCAGGGAACTGGGAGCACCGTATTGCCCTCAGGGAAACGCCCTTTTCCTACATAGGACATTCCAGGACGTGAGACTGGCAGCAGCACTCTATTTCAGGCGGCGTGGAGGCTGCAGCGGTCCTCCTTACAGCTGGGACGTGCTGCCATGCACATACATGGCCAAACTGAACGTTCCAAACTGCCCGAGTACGATCAGTTTCCAGCGAGCCAAAACAGACAGAAGGGGGCACTCTGGCCCCTTCCCGGATGAAGTTCGAACCCGAGGAAGTTGTGATGTGCAACGTGTGGCTGGTCTATGGGACGTAAAGCTTTGGGGAGGTTGCGACGTGTCCTCGCAGCTTCTCGAAGCGTAGTAGTGTTCAGGCGAATCTATCTACATTTGGAAAACTGCAGGGCCTCTCTAGTTTGTGCGTGGCATAGAGAGAGATCCGCCAAGTAAGTGCACCCGGAACGGACACTTAGGGAAGTGTGTTTTCCTTGCAGCTCACGCTCTGCCCTGAGATCCCCTGACATGTCACCTACAAAAGAGCAGTTAGTGCTGTGTTCAGAGAGTCCGTTGAATGTTTTGGCCATCGAGCTCTGTGGAGAAAACGCAGAGGTTTGCCTTTCACTCTGCTTTGAGAGTGGTGATCCGGAGGCCTGAGGTAGCATGGTGCTGCTCAGTCAGCCAGGAAGTGTTTTCCTCTACACAGTGTTGTTCCCTGGGACGCAGTGAGGACGTGGGTGCCATAGGAAAAGCATACTAGAGATCCAGCAGTACTTCTCCAGAAGGCTGTGGAAAAACCGCTGAACGCCTCGATGTGTGAATGGGCCATCCGATCGATCCTTTGAACCGTGGAGAGAGGTGTAGATTTCCCTTTTGCAGTGGGTGATCTGGGGTGCCGCCTGGAATGCACAGGACACTCTCTGTTTCTCCAAGGACACTCTGCTCTCCGTGAAGGCACTCTAGCTGTGAAGAGCAGACAGAGAACAGCACTGTCTCAGGGAAATTTGACACCACAGGCCTTCTGCTCTCCAGGGGGGAAAATAGTGCTTTTCTCACTAGGTCACCAATATCAAAGTTGCAGTGTGCCTAGTACGTGTCGTTTCTGCCACAGTCAAAGGGTCGGAAGCGGCACCCTGTCCTTCCCCGTTGAACCTTCGTAGCAGAGCCGTTCTGCCTGCGGCGAGTGGCGTGACGTCCCCGCTGACTTGCTTTAGGCTCCGACGCCCGTACACCTTATAAAAGGGCTCTGGGTGTTTCAGGCGCAAACCGCGCCTTTCTCAGGTTGCTTCGAAAGTCAACGGCCTGCTTGGCTTAGAGAGACGGCCAGTGAGGCTTCCCAAGACAAACACTGAGGAGCGTGTTTTCTCACTGTGGCCCTGGTGCAGTGCTGTGAGCCCCTGGCCGTACACTTAAAAGACCTGCTGGACCCGTGTTTGGGTGGACTTTAGAAAGCTCAGACACTTAGCTCTCCAACGAAGAAAGCAGTGTGCTGCTTTTCACTCGGCGTTAAGGGAGAGATGCCCGGAGGCCCAAGATCCCTGAGGGTTGTGAAGTCGCCCAGGAAGGGATCCTCAGGTCTCAGTGTTCTTTCATGGGAGGTGCGGAGGACGCAGTATTCCCAGAGTTCCGAGAAGCTCACTAACGGGAAGGCACTCCGTGGACTAGGTTTTCCTGGCCAATGATGTATGCCCAATCTTCCAAATGCAATACATGGACCTTACTATGAGCCTGGCAGGCAGTGTCGTTTTCCCTTTAGGCATTGGCGCCTTTCCCATGCCTCTTGCAGGGAACTGGGAGCACCGTATTGCCCTCAGGGAAACGCCCTTTTCCTACATAGGACATTCCAGGACGTGAGACTGGCAGCAGCACTCTATTTCAGGCGGCGTGGAGGCTGCAGCGGTCCTCCTTACAGCTGGGACGTGCTGCCATGCACATACATGGCCAAACTGAACGTTCCAAACTGCCCGAGTACGATCAGTTTACAGCGAGCCAAAACAGACAGAAGGGGGCACTCTGGCCCCTTCTCGGATGAAGTTGGAACCCGAGGAAGTTGTGATGTGCAACGTGTGGCTGGTCTATGGGACGTAAAGCTTTGGGGAGGTTGCGACGTGTCCTCGCAGCTTCTCGAAGCGTAGTAGTGTTCAGGCGAATCTATCTACATTTGGAAAACTGCAGGGCCTCTCTAGTTTGTGCGTGGCATAGAGAGAGATCCGCCAAGTAAGTGCACCCGGAACGGACACTTAGGGAAGTGTGTTTTCCTTGCAGCTCACGCTCTGCCCTGAGATCCCCTGACATGTCACCTACAAAAGAGCAGTTAGTGCTGTGTTCAGAGAGTCCGTTGAATGTTTTGGCCATCGAGCTCTGTGGAGAAAAAGCAGAGGTTTGCCTTTCACTCTGCTTTGAGAGTGGTGATCCGGAGGCCTGAGGTAGCATGGTGCTGCTCAGTCAGCCAGGAAGTGTTTTCCTCTACAGAGTGTTGTTCCCTGGGACGCAGTGAGGACGTGGGTGCCATAGGAAAAGCATACTAGAGATCCAGCAGTACTTCTCCAGAAGGCTGTGGAAAAACCGCTGAACGCCTCGATGTGTGAATGGGCCATCCGATCGATCCTTTGAACCGTGGAGAGAGGTGTACATTTCCCTTTTGCAGTGGGTGATCTGGGGTGCCGCCTGGAATGCACAGGACACTCTCTGTTTCTCCAAGGACACTCTGCTCTCCGTGAAGGCACTCTAGCTGTGAAGAGCAGACAGAGAACAGCACTGTCTCAGGGAAATTTGACACCACAGGCCTTCTGCTCTCCAGGGGGGAAAATAGTGCTTTTCTCACTAGGTCACCAATATCAAAGTTGCAGTGTGCCTAGTACGTGTCGTTTCTGCCACAGTCAAAGGGTCGGAAGCGGCACCCTGTCCTTCCCCGTTGAACCTTCGTAGCAGAGCCGTTCTGCCTGCGGCGAGTGGCGTGACGTCCCCGCTGACTTGCTTTAGGCTCCGACGCCCGTACACCTTATAAAAGGGCTCTGGGTGTTTCAGGCGCAAACCGCGCCTTTCTCAGGTTGCTTCGAAAGTCAACGGCCTGCTTGGCTTAGAGAGACGGCCAGTGAGGCTTCCCAAGACAAACACTGAGGAGCGTGTTTTCTCACTGTGGCCCTGGTGCAGTGCTGTGAGCCCCTGGCCGTACACTTAAAAGACCTGCTGGACCCGTGTTTGGGTGGACTTTAGAAAGCTCAGACACTTAGCTCTCCAACGAAGAAAGCAGTGTGCTGCTTTTCACTCGGCGTTAAGGGAGAGATGCCCGGAGGCCCAAGATCCCTGAGGGTTGTGAAGTCGCCCAGGAAGGGATCCTCAGGTCTCAGTGTTCTTTCATGGGAGGTGCGGAGGACGCAGTATTCCCAGAGTTCCGAGAAGCTCACTAACGGGAAGGCACTCCGTGGACTAGGTTTTCCTGGCCAATGATGTATGCCCAATCTTCCAAATGCAATACATGGACCTTACTATGAGCCTGGCAGGCAGTGTCGTTTTCCCTTTAGGCATTGGCGCCTTTCCCATGCCTCTTGCAGGGAACTGGGAGCACCGTATTGCCCTCAGGGAAACGCCCTTTTCCTACATAGGACATTCCAGGACGTGAGACTGGCAGCAGCACTCTATTTCAGGCGGCGTGGAGGCTGCAGCGGTCCTCCTTACAGCTGGGACGTGCTGCCATGCACATACATGGCCAAACTGAACGTTCCAAACTGCCCGAGTACGATCAGTTTCCAGCGAGCCAAAACAGACAGAAGGGGGCACTCTGGCCCCTTCCCGGATGAAGTTCGAACCCGAGGAAGTTGTGATGTGCAACGTGTGGCTGGTCTATGGGACGTAAAGCTTTGGGGAGGTTGCGACGTGTCCTCGCAGCTTCTCGAAGCGTAGTAGTGTTCAGGCGAATCTATCTACATTTGGAAAACTGCAGGGCCTCTCTAGTTTGTGCGTGGCATAGAGAGAGATCCGCCAAGTAAGTGCACCCGGAACGGACACTTAGGGAAGTGTGTTTTCCTTGCAGCTCACGCTCTGCCCTGAGATCCCCTGACATGTCACCTACAAAAGAGCAGTTAGTGCTGTGTTCAGAGAGTCCGTTGAATGTTTTGGCCATCGAGCTCTGTGGAGAAAACGCAGAGGTTTGCCTTTCACTCTGCTTTGAGAGTGGTGATCCGGAGGCCTGAGGTAGCATGGTGCTGCTCAGTCAGCCAGGAAGTGTTTTCCTCTACACAGTGTTGTTCCCTGGGACGCAGTGAGGACGTGGGTGCCATAGGAAAAGCATACTAGAGATCCAGCAGTACTTCTCCAGAAGGCTGTGGAAAAACCGCTGAACGCCTCGATGTGTGAATGGGCCATCCGATCGATCCTTTGAACCGTGGAGAGAGGTGTAGATTTCCCTTTTGCAGTGGGTGATCTGGGGTGCCGCCTGGAATGCACAGGACACTCTCTGTTTCTCCAAGGACACTCTGCTCTCCGTGAAGGCACTCTAGCTGTGAAGAGCAGACAGAGAACAGCACTGTCTCAGGGAAATTTGACACCACAGGCCTTCTGCTCTCCAGGGGGGAAAATAGTGCTTTTCTCACTAGGTCACCAATATCAAAGTTGCAGTGTGCCTAGTACGTGTCGTTTCTGCCACAGTCAAAGGGTCGGAAGCGGCACCCTGTCCTTCCCCGCTGAACCTTCGTAGCAGAGCCGTTCTGCCTGCGGCGAGTGGCGTGACGTCCCCGCTGACTTGCTTTAGGCTCCGACGCCCGTACACCTTATAAAAGGGCTCTGGGTGTTTCAGGCGCAAACCGCGCCTTTCTCAGGTTGCTTCGAAAGTCAACGGCCTGCTTGGCTTAGAGAGACGGCCAGTGAGGCTTCCCAAGACAAACACTGAGGAGCGTGTTTTCTCACTGTGGCCCTGGTGCAGTGCTGTGAGCCCCTGGCCGTACACTTAAAAGACCTGCTGGACCCGTGTTTGGGTGGACTTTAGAAAGCTCAGACACTTAGCTCTCCAACGAAGAAAGCAGTGTGCTGCTTTTCACTCGGCGTTAAGGGAGAGATGCCCGGAGGCCCAAGATCCCTGAGGGTTGTGAAGTCGCCCAGGAAGGGATCCTCAGGTCTCAGTGTTCTTTCATGGGAGGTGCGGAGGACGCAGTATTCCCAGAGTTCCGAGAAGCTCACTAACGGGAAGGCACTCCGTGGACTAGGTTTTCCTGGCCAATGATGTATGCCCAATCTTCCAAATGCAATACATGGACCTTACTATGAGCCTGGCAGGCAGTGTCGTTTTCCCTTTAGGCATTGGCGCCTTTCCCATGCCTCTTGCAGGGAACTGGGAGCACCGTATTGCCCTCAGGGAAACGCCCTTTTCCTACATAGGACATTCCAGGACGTGAGACTGGCAGCAGCACTCTATTTCAGGCGGCGTGGAGGCTGCAGCGGTCCTCCTTACAGCTGGGACGTGCTGCCATGCACATACATGGCCAAACTGAACGTTCCAAACTGCCCGAGTACGATCAGTTTCCAGCGAGCCAAAACAGACAGAAGGGGGCACTCTGGCCCCTTCCCGGATGAAGTTCGAACCCGAGGAAGTTGTGATGTGCAACGTGTGGCTGGTCTATGGGACGTAAAGCTTTGGGGAGGTTGCGACGTGTCCTCGCAGCTTCTCGAAGCGTAGTAGTGTTCAGGCGAATCTATCTACATTTGGAAAACTGCAGGGCCTCTCTAGTTTGTGCGTGGCATAGAGAGAGATCCGCCAAGTAAGTGCACCCGGAACGGACACTTAGGGAAGTGTGTTTTCCTTGCAGCTCACGCTCTGCCCTGAGATCCCCTGACATGTCACCTACAAAAGAGCAGTTAGTGCTGTGTTCAGAGAGTCCGTTGAATGTTTTGGCCATCGAGCTCTGTGGAGAAAAAGCAGAGGTTTGCCTTTCACTCTGCTTTGAGAGTGGTGATCCGGAGGCCTGAGGTAGCATGGTGCTGCTCAGTCAGCCAGGAAGTGTTTTCCTCTACAGAGTGTTGTTCCCTGGGACGCAGTGAGGACGTGGGTGCCATAGGAAAAGCATACTAGAGATCCAGCAGTACTTCTCCAGAAGGCTGTGGAAAAACCGCTGAACGCCTCGATGTGTGAATGGGCCATCCGATCGATCCTTTGAACCGTGGAGAGAGGTGTAGATTTCCCTTTTGCAGTGGGTGATCTGGGGTGCCGCCTGGAATGCACAGGACACTCTCTGTTTCTCCAAGGACACTCTGCTCTCCGTGAAGGCACTCTAGCTGTGAAGAGCAGACAGAGAACAGCACTGTCTCAGGGAAATTTGACACCACAGGCCTTCTGCTCTCCAGGGGGGAAAATAGTGCTTTTCTCACTAGGTCACCAATATCAAAGTTGCAGTGTGCCTAGTACGTGTCGTTTCTGCCACAGTCAAAGGGTCGGAAGCGGCACCCTGTCCTTCCCCGCTGAACCTTCGTAGCAGAGCCGTTCTGCCTGCGGCGAGTGGCGTGACGTCCCCGCTGACTTGCTTTAGGCTCCGACGCCCGTACACCTTATAAAAGGGCTCTGGGTGTTTCAGGCGCAAACCGCGCCTTTCTCAGGTTGCTTCGAAAGTCAACGGCCTGCTTGGCTTAGAGAGACGGCCAGTGAGGCTTCCCAAGACAAACACTGAGGAGCGTGTTTTCTCACTGTGGCCCTGGTGCAGTGCTGTGAGCCCCTGGCCGTACACTTAAAAGACCTGCTGGACCCGTGTTTGGGTGGACTTTAGAAAGCTCAGACACTTAGCTCTCCAACGAAGAAAGCAGTGTGCTGCTTTTCACTCGGCGTTAAGGGAGAGATGCCCGGAGGCCCAAGATCCCTGAGGGTTGTGAAGTCGCCCAGGAAGGGATCCTCAGGTCTCAGTGTTCTTTCATGGGAGGTGCGGAGGACGCAGTATTCCCAGAGTTCCGAGAAGCTCACTAACGGGAAGGCACTCCGTGGACTAGGTTTTCCTGGCCAATGATGTATGCCCAATCTTCCAAATGCAATACATGGACCTTACTATGAGCCTGGCAGGCAGTGTCGTTTTCCCTTTAGGCATTGGCGCCTTTCCCATGCCTCTTGCAGGGAACTGGGAGCACCGTATTGCCCTCAGGGAAACGCCCTTTTCCTACATAGGACATTCCAGGACGTGAGACTGGCAGCAGCACTCTATTTCAGGCGGCGTGGAGGCTGCAGCGGTCCTCCTTACAGCTGGGACGTGCTGCCATGCACATACATGGCCAAACTGAACGTTCCAAACTGCCCGAGTACGATCAGTTTCCAGCGAGCCAAAACAGACAGAAGGGGGCACTCTGGCCCCTTCCCGGATGAAGTTCGAACCCGAGGAAGTTGTGATGTGCAACGTGTGGCTGGTCTATGGGACGTAAAGCTTTGGGGAGGTTGCGACGTGTCCTCGCAGCTTCTCGAAGCGTAGTAGTGTTCAGGCGAATCTATCTACATTTGGAAAACTGCAGGGCCTCTCTAGTTTGTGCGTGGCATAGAGAGAGATCCGCCAAGTAAGTGCACCCGGAACGGACACTTAGGGAAGTGTGTTTTCCTTGCAGCTCACGCTCTGCCCTGAGATCCCCTGACATGTCACCTACAAAAGAGCAGTTAGTGCTGTGTTCAGAGAGTCCGTTGAATGTTTTGGCCATCGAGCTCTGTGGAGAAAAAGCAGAGGTTTGCCTTTCACTCTGCTTTGAGAGTGGTGATCCGGAGGCCTGAGGTAGCATGGTGCTGCTCAGTCAGCCAGGAAGTGTTTTCCTCTACAGAGTGTTGTTCCCTGGGACGCAGTGAGGACGTGGGTGCCATAGGAAAAGCATACTAGAGATCCAGCAGTACTTCTCCAGAAGGCTGTGGAAAAACCGCTGAACGCCTCGATGTGTGAATGGGCCATCCGATCGATCCTTTGAACCGTGGAGAGAGGTGTAGATTTCCCTTTTGCAGTGGGTGATCTGGGGTGCCGCCTGGAATGCACAGGACACTCTCTGTTTCTCCAAGGACACTCTGCTCTCCGTGAAGGCACTCTAGCTGTGAAGAGCAGACAGAGAACAGCACTGTCTCAGGGAAATTTGACACCACAGGCCTTCTGCTCTCCAGGGGGGAAAATAGTGCTTTTCTCACTAGGTCACCAATATCAAAGTTGCAGTGTGCCTAGTACGTGTCGTTTCTGCCACAGTCAAAGGGTCGGAAGCGGCACCCTGTCCTTCCCCGCTGAACCTTCGTAGCAGAGCCGTTCTGCCTGCGGCGAGTGGCGTGACGTCCCCGCTGACTTGCTTTAGGCTCCGACGCCCGTACACCTTATAAAAGGGCTCTGGGTGTTTCAGGCGCAAACCGCGCCTTTCTCAGGTTGCTTCGAAAGTCAACGGCCTGCTTGGCTTAGAGAGACGGCCAGTGAGGCTTCCCAAGACAAACACTGAGGAGCGTGTTTTCTCACTGTGGCCCTGGTGCAGTGCTGTGAGCCCCTGGCCGTACACTTAAAAGACCTGCTGGACCCGTGTTTGGGTGGACTTTAGAAAGCTCAGACACTTAGCTCTCCAACGAAGAAAGCAGTGTGCTGCTTTTCACTCGGCGTTAAGGGAGAGATGCCCGGAGGCCCAAGATCCCTGAGGGTTGTGAAGTCGCCCAGGAAGGGATCCTCAGGTCTCAGTGTTCTTTCATGGGAGGTGCGGAGGACGCAGTATTCCCAGAGTTCCGAGAAGCTCACTAACGGGAAGGCACTCCGTGGACTAGGTTTTCCTGGCCAATGATGTATGCCCAATCTTCCAAATGCAATACATGGACCTTACTATGAGCCTGGCAGGCAGTGTCGTTTTCCCTTTAGGCATTGGCGCCTTTCCCATGCCTCTTGCATGCAACTGGAAGCACCGTATTGCCCTCAGGGAAACGCCCTTTCTCTACGTAGGGCATTCCAGGACGTGAGACTGGCAGCAGCACTCTATTTCAGGCGGCGTGGAGGCTGCAGCGGTCCTCCTTACAGCTGGGACGTGCTGCCATGCACATACATGGCCAATCTGAACGTTCCAAACTGCCCGAGTACGATCAGTTTCCAGCGAGCCAAAACAGACAGAAAGAGGCACTTTGGCCCCTTCTCGGAAGAAGTTCGAACCCGAGGAAGTTGTGATGTGCAACGTGTGGCTGGTCTATGGGACGTAAAGCTTTGGGGAGGTTGCGACGTGTCCTCGCAGCTTCTCGAAGCGTAGTAGTGTTCAGGCGAATCTATCTACATTTGGAAAACTGCAGGGCCTCTCTAGTTTGTGCGTGGCATAGAGAGAGATCCGCCAAGTAAGTGCACCCGGAACGGACACTTAGGGAAGTGTGTTTTCCTTGCAGCTCACGCTCTGCCCTGAGATCCCCTGACATGTCACCTACAAAAGAGCAGTTAGTGCTGTGTTCAGAGAGTCCGTTGAATGTTTTGGCCATCGAGCTCTGTGGAGGAAAAGCAGAGGTTTGCCTTTCACTCTGCTTTGAGAGTGGTGATCCGGAGGCCTTAGGTAGCATGGTGCTGCTAAGTCAGACAGGAAGTGTTTTCCTCTACAGAGTGTTGTTCCCTGGGATGCAGTGAGGACGTGGGTGCCATAGGAAAAGCATACTAGAGATCCAGCAGTACTTCTCCAGAGGCTGTGGAAAAACCGCTGAACGCCTCGATGTGTGAATGGGCCATCCGATCGATCCTTTGAACCGTGGAGAGAGGTGTAGATTTCCCTTTTGCAGTGGGTGATCTGGGGTGCCGCCTGGAATGCACAGGACACTCTCTGTTTCTCCAAGGACACTCTGCTCTCCGTGAAGGCACTCTAGCTGTGAAGAGCAGACAGAGAACAGCACTGTCTCAGGGAAATTTGACACCACAGGCCTTCTGCTCTCCAGGGGGGAAAATAGTGCTTTTCTCACTAGGTCA
The DNA here is from genome assembly GCF_964165515.1 of Mesoplodon bidens. Classification (NCBI taxonomy): domain Eukaryota; kingdom Metazoa; phylum Chordata; class Mammalia; order Artiodactyla; family Ziphiidae; genus Mesoplodon; species Mesoplodon bidens. The sequence continues at coordinate 22,546 of NW_027672138.1, forward strand.
CCAATATCAAAGTTGCAGTGTGCCTAGTACGTGTCGTTTCTGCCACAGTCAAAGGGTCGGAAGCGGCACCCTGTCCTTCCCCGTTGAACCTTCGTAGCAGAGCCGTTCTGCCTGCGGCGAGTGGCGTGACGTCCCCGCTGACTTGCTTTAGGCTCCGACGCCCGTACACCTTATAAAAGGGCTCTGGGTGTTTCAGGCGCAAACCGCGCCTTTCTCAGGTTGCTTCGAAAGTCAACGGCCTGCTTGGCTTAGAGAGACGGCCAGTGAGGCTTCCCAAGACAAACACTGAGGAGCGTGTTTTCTCACTGTGGCCCTGGTGCAGTGCTGTGAGCCCCTGGCCGTACACTTAAAAGACCTGCTGGACCCGTGTTTGGGTGGACTTTAGAAAGCTCAGACACTTAGCTCTCCAACGAAGAAAGCAGTGTGCTGCTTTTCACTCGGCATTAAGGGAGAGATGCCCGGAGGCCCAAGATCCCTGAGGGTTGTGAAGTCGCCCAGGAAGGGATCCTCAGGTCTCAGTGTTCTTTCATGGGAGGTGCGGAGGACGCAGTATTCCCAGAGTTCCGAGAAGCTCACTAACGGGAAGGCACTCCGTGGACTAGGTTTTCCTGGCCAATGATGTATGCCCAATCTTCCAAATGCAATACATGGACCTTACTATGAGCCTGGCAGGCAGTGTCGTTTTCCCTTTAGGCATTGGCGCCTTTCCCATGCCTCTTGCAGGGAACTGGGAGCACCGTATTGCCCTCAGGGAAACGCCCTTTTCCTACATAGGACATTCCAGGACGTGAGACTGGCAGCAGCACTCTATTTCAGGCGGCGTGGAGGCTGCAGCGGTCCTCCTTACAGCTGGGACGTGCTGCCATGCACATACATGGCCAAACTGAACGTTCCAAACTGCCCGAGTACGATCAGTTTCCAGCGAGCCAAAACAGACAGAAGGGGGCACTCTGGCCCCTTCCCGGATGAAGTTCGAACCCGAGGAAGTTGTGATGTGCAACGTGTGGCTGGTCTATGGGACGTAAAGCTTTGGGGAGGTTGCGACGTGTCCTCGCAGCTTCTCAAAGCGTAGTAGTGTTCAGGCGAATCTATCTACATTTGGAAAACTGCAGGGCCTCTCTAGTTTGTGCGTGGCATAGAGAGAGATCCGCCAAGTAAGTGCACCCGGAACGGACACTTAGGGAAGTGTGTTTTCCTTGCAGCTCACGCTCTGCCCTGAGATCCCCTGACATGTCACCTACAAAAGAGCAGTTAGTGCTGTGTTCAGAGAGTCCGTTGAATGTTTTGGCCATCGAGCTCTGTGGAGAAAACGCAGAGGTTTGCCTTTCACTCTGCTTTGAGAGTGGTGATCCGGAGGCCTGAGGTAGCATGGTGCTGCTCAGTCAGCCAGGAAGTGTTTTCCTCTACACAGTGTTGTTCCCTGGGACGCAGTGAGGACGTGGGTGCCATAGGAAAAGCATACTAGAGATCCAGCAGTACTTCTCCAGAAGGCTGTGGAAAAACCGCTGAACGCCTCGATGTGTGAATGGGCCATCCGATCGATCCTTTGAACCGTGGAGAGAGGTGTAGATTTCCCTTTTGCAGTGGGTGATCTGGGGTGCCGCCTGGAATGCACAGGACACTCTCTGTTTCTCCAAGGACACTCTGCTCTCCGTGAAGGCACTCTAGCTGTGAAGAGCAGACAGAGAACAGCACTGTCTCAGGGAAATTTGACACCACAGGCCTTCTGCTCTCCAGGGGGGAAAATAGTGCTTTTCTCACTAGGTCACCAATATCAAAGTTGCAGTGTGCCTAGTACGTGTCGTTTCTGCCACAGTCAAAGGGTCGGAAGCGGCACCCTGTCCTTCCCCGTTGAACCTTCGTAGCAGAGCCGTTCTGCCTGCGGCGAGTGGCGTGACGTCCCCGCTGACTTGCTTTAGGCTCCGACGCCCGTACACCTTATAAAAGGGCTCTGGGTGTTTCAGGCGCAAACCGCGCCTTTCTCAGGTTGCTTCGAAAGTCAACGGCCTGCTTGGCTTAGAGAGACGGCCAGTGAGGCTTCCCAAGACAAACACTGAGGAGCGTGTTTTCTCACTGTGGCCCTGGTGCAGTGCTGTGAGCCCCTGGCCGTACACTTAAAAGACCTGCTGGACCCGTGTTTGGGTGGACTTTAGAAAGCTCAGACACTTAGCTCTCCAACGAAGAAAGCAGTGTGCTGCTTTTCACTCGGCGTTAAGGGAGAGATGCCCGGAGGCCCAAGATCCCTGAGGGTTGTGAAGTCGCCCAGGAAGGGATCCTCAGGTCTCAGTGTTCTTTCATGGGAGGTGCGGAGGACGCAGTATTCCCAGAGTTGCGAGAAGCTCACTAACGGGAAGGCACTCCGTGGACTAGGTTTTCCTGGCCAATGATGTATGCCCAATCTTCCAAATGCAATACATGGACCTTACTATGAGCCTGGCAGGCAGTGTCGTTTTCCCTTTAGGCATTGGCGCCTTTCCCATGCCTCTTGCAGGGAACTGGGAGCACCGTATTGCCCTCAGGGAAACGCCCTTTTCCTACATAGGACATTCCAGGACGTGAGACTGGCAGCAGCACTCTATTTCAGGCGGCGTGGAGGCTGCAGCGGTCCTCCTTACAGCTGGGACGTGCTGCCATGCACATACATGGCCAAACTGAACGTTCCAAACTGCCCGAGTACGATCAGTTTACAGCGAGCCAAAACAGACAGAAGGGGGCACTCTGGCCCCTTCCCGGATGAAGTTCGAACCCGAGGAAGTTGTGATGTGCAACGTGTGGCTGGTCTATGGGACGTAAAGCTTTGGGGAGGTTGCGACGTGTCCTCGCAGCTTCTCAAAGCGTAGTAGTGTTCAGGCGAATCTATCTACATTTGGAAAACTGCAGGGCCTCTCTAGTTTGTGCGTGGCATAGAGAGAGATCCGCCAAGTAAGTGCACCCGGAACGGACACTTAGGGAAGTGTGTTTTCCTTGCAGCTCACGCTCTGCCCTGAGATCCCCTGACATGTCACCTACAAAAGAGCAGTTAGTGCTGTGTTCAGAGAGTCCGTTGAATGTTTTGGCCATCGAGCTCTGTGGAGAAAACGCAGAGGTTTGCCTTTCACTCTGCTTTGAGAGTGGTGATCCGGAGGCCTGAGGTAGCATGGTGCTGCTCAGTCAGCCAGGAAGTGTTTTCCTCTACACAGTGTTGTTCCCTGGGACGCAGTGAGGACGTGGGTGCCATAGGAAAAGCATACTAGAGATCCAGCAGTACTTCTCCAGAAGGCTGTGGAAAAACCGCTGAACGCCTCGATGTGTGAATGGGCCATCCGATCGATCCTTTGAACCGTGTAGAGAGGTGTACATTTCCCCTTTTGCAGTGGGTGATCTGGGGTGCCGCCTGGAATGCACAGGACACTCTCTGTTTCTCCAAGGACACTCTGCTCTCCGTGAAGGCACTCTAGCTGTGAAGAGCAGACAGAGAACAGCACTGTCTCAGGGAAATTTGACACCACAGGCCTTCTGCTCTCCAGGGGGGAAAATAGTGCTTTTCTCACTAGGTCACCAATATCAAAGTTGCAGTGTGCCTAGTACGTGTCGTTTCTGCCACAGTCAAAGGGTCGGAAGCGGCACCCTGTCCTTCCCCGTTGAACCTTCGTAGCAGAGCCGTTCTGCCTGCGGCGAGTGGCGTGACGTCCCCGCTGACTTGCTTTAGGCTCCGACGCCCGTACACCTTATAAAAGGGCTCTGGGTGTTTCAGGCGCAAACCGCGCCTTTCTCAGGTTGCTTCGAAAGTCAACGGCCTGCTTGGCTTAGAGAGACGGCCAGTGAGGCTTCCCAAGACAAACACTGAGGAGCGTGTTTTCTCACTGTGGCCCTGGTGCAGTGCTGTGAGCCCCTGGCCGTACACTTAAAAGACCTGCTGGACCCGTGTTTGGGTGGACTTTAGAAAGCTCAGACACTTAGCTCTCCAACGAAGAAAGCAGTGTGCTGCTTTTCACTCGGCGTTAAGGGAGAGATGCCCGGAGGCCCAAGATCCCTGAGGGTTGTGAAGTCGCCCAGGAAGGGATCCTCAGGTCTCAGTGTTCTTTCATGGGAGGTGCGGAGGACGCAGTATTCCCAGAGTTCCGAGAAGCTCACTAACGGGAAGGCACTCCGTGGACTAGGTTTTCCTGGCCAATGATGTATGCCCAATCTTCCAAATGCAATACATGGACCTTACTATGAGCCTGGCAGGCAGTGTCGTTTTCCCTTTAGGCATTGGCGCCTTTCCCATGCCTCTTGCAGGGAACTGGGAGCACCGTATTGCCCTCAGGGAAACGCCCTTTTCCTACATAGGACATTCCAGGACGTGAGACTGGCAGCAGCACTCTATTTCAGGCGGCGTGGAGGCTGCAGCGGTCCTCCTTACAGCTGGGACGTGCTGCCATGCACATACATGGCCAAACTGAACGTTCCAAACTGCCCGAGTACGATCAGTTTCCAGCGAGCCAAAACAGACAGAAGGGGGCACTCTGGCCCCTTCCCGGATGAAGTTCGAACCCGAGGAAGTTGTGATGTGCAACGTGTGGCTGGTCTATGGGACGTAAAGCTTTGGGGAGGTTGCGACGTGTCCTCGCAGCTTCTCAAAGCGTAGTAGTGTTCAGGCGAATCTATCTACATTTGGAAAACTGCAGGGCCTCTCTAGTTTGTGCGTGGCATAGAGAGAGATCCGCCAAGTAAGTGCACCCGGAACGGACACTTAGGGAAGTGTGTTTTCCTTGCAGCTCACGCTCTGCCCTGAGATCCCCTGACATGTCACCTACAAAAGAGCAGTTAGTGCTGTGTTCAGAGAGTCCGTTGAATGTTTTGGCCATCGAGCTCTGTGGAGAAAACGCAGAGGTTTGCCTTTCACTCTGCTTTGAGAGTGGTGATCCGGAGGCCTGAGGTAGCATGGTGCTGCTCAGTCAGCCAGGAAGTGTTTTCCTCTACACAGTGTTGTTCCCTGGGACGCAGTGAGGACGTGGGTGCCATAGGAAAAGCATACTAGAGATCCAGCAGTACTTCTCCAGAAGGCTGTGGAAAAACCGCTGAACGCCTCGATGTGTGAATGGGCCATCCGATCGATCCTTTGAACCGTGGAGAGAGGTGTAGATTTCCCTTTTGCAGTGGGTGATCTGGGGTGCCGCCTGGAATGCACAGGACACTCTCTGTTTCTCCAAGGACACTCTGCTCTCCGTGAAGGCACTCTAGCTGTGAAGAGCAGACAGAGAACAGCACTGTCTCAGGGAAATTTGACACCACAGGCCTTCTGCTCTCCAGGGGGGAAAATAGTGCTTTTCTCACTAGGTCACCAATATCAAAGTTGCAGTGTGCCTAGTACGTGTCGTTTCTGCCACAGTCAAAGGGTCGGAAGCGGCACCCTGTCCTTCCCCGTTGAACCTTCGTAGCAGAGCCGTTCTGCCTGCGGCGAGTGGCGTGACGTCCCCGCTGACTTGCTTTAGGCTCCGACGCCCGTACACCTTATAAAAGGGCTCTGGGTGTTTCAGGCGCAAACCGCGCCTTTCTCAGGTTGCTTCGAAAGTCAACGGCCTGCGTGGCTTAGAGAGACGGCCAGTGAGGCTTCCCAAGACAAACACTGAGGAGCGTGTTTTCTCACTGTGGCCCTGGTGCAGTGCTGTGAGCCCCTGGCCGTACACTTAAAAGACCTGCTGGACCCGTGTTTGGGTGGACTTTAGAAAGCTCAGACACTTAGCTCTCCAACGAAGAAAGCAGTGTGCTGCTTTTCACTCGGCGTTAAGGGAGAGATGCCCGGAGGCCCAAGATCCCTGAGGGTTGTGAAGTCGCCCAGGAAGGGATCCTCAGGTCTCAGTGTTCTTTCATGGGAGGTGCGGAGGACGCAGTATTCCCAGAGTTCCGAGAAGCTCACTAACGGGAAGGCACTCCGTGGACTAGGTTTTCCTGGCCAATGATGTATGCCCAATCTTCCAAATGCAATACATGGACCTTACTATGAGCCTGGCAGGCAGTGTCGTTTTCCCTTTAGGCATTGGCGCCTTTCCCATGCCTCTTGCAGGGAACTGGGAGCACCGTATTGCCCTCAGGGAAACGCCCTTTTCCTACATAGGACATTCCAGGACGTGAGACTGGCAGCAGCACTCTATTTCAGGCGGCGTGGAGGCTGCAGCGGTCCTCCTTACAGCTGGGACGTGCTGCCATGCACATACATGGCCAAACTGAACGTTCCAAACTGCCCGAGTACGATCAGTTTCCAGCGAGCCAAAACAGACAGAAGGGGGCACTCTGGCCCCTTCCCGGATGAAGTTCGAACCCGAGGAAGTTGTGATGTGCAACGTGTGGCTGGTCTATGGGACGTAAAGCTTTGGGGAGGTTGCGACGTGTCCTCGCAGCTTCTCAAAGCGTAGTAGTGTTCAGGCGAATCTATCTACATTTGGAAAACTGCAGGGCCTCTCTAGTTTGTGCGTGGCATAGAGAGAGATCCGCCAAGTAAGTGCACCCGGAACGGACACTTAGGGAAGTGTGTTTTCCTTGCAGCTCACGCTCTGCCCTGAGATCCCCTGACATGTCACCTACAAAAGAGCAGTTAGTGCTGTGTTCAGAGAGTCCGTTGAATGTTTTGGCCATCGAGCTCTGTGGAGAAAACGCAGAGGTTTGCCTTTCACTCTGCTTTGAGAGTGGTGATCCGGAGGCCTGAGGTAGCATGGTGCTGCTCAGTCAGCCAGGAAGTGTTTTCCTCTACACAGTGTTGTTCCCTGGGACGCAGTGAGGACGTGGGTGCCATAGGAAAAGCATACTAGAGATCCAGCAGTACTTCTCCAGAAGGCTGTGGAAAAACCGCTGAACGCCTCGATGTGTGAATGGGCCATCCGATCGATCCTTTGAACCGTGGAGAGAGGTGTAGATTTCCCTTTTGCAGTGGGTGATCTGGGGTGCCGCCTGGAATGCACAGGACACTCTCTGTTTCTCCAAGGACACTCTGCTCTCCGTGAAGGCACTCTAGCTGTGAAGAGCAGACAGAGAACAGCACTGTCTCAGGGAAATTTGACACCACAGGCCTTCTGCTCTCCAGGGGGGAAAATAGTGCTTTTCTCACTAGGTCACCAATATCAAAGTTGCAGTGTGCCTAGTACGTGTCGTTTCTGCCACAGTCAAAGGGTCGGAAGCGGCACCCTGTCCTTCCCCGTTGAACCTTCGTAGCAGAGCCGTTCTGCCTGCGGCAAGTGGCGTGACGTCCCCGCTGACTTGCTTTAGGCTCCGACGCCCGTACACCTTATAAAAGGGCTCTGGGTGTTTCAGGCGCAAACCGCGCCTTTCTCAGGTTGCTTCGAAAGTCAACGGCCTGCTTGGCTTAGAGAGACGGCCAGTGAGGCTTCCCAAGACAAACACTGAGGAGCGTGTTTTCTCACTGTGGCCCTGGTGCAGTGCTGTGAGCCCCTGGCCGTACACTTAAAAGACCTGCTGGACCCGTGTTTGGGTGGACTTTAGAAAGCTCAGACACTTAGCTCTCCAACGAAGAAAGCAGTGTGCTGCTTTTCACTCGGCGTTAAGGGAGAGATGCCCGGAGGCCCAAGATCCCTGAGGGTTGTGAAGTCGCCCAGGAAGGGATCCTCAGGTCTCAGTGTTCTTTCATGGGAGGTGCGGAGGACGCAGTATTCCCAGAGTTCCGAGAAGCTCACTAACGGGAAGGCACTCCGTGGACTAGGTTTTCCTGGCCAATGATGTATGCCCAATCTTCCAAATGCAATACATGGACCTTACTATGAGCCTGGCAGGCAGTGTCGTTTTCCCTTTAGGCATTGGCGCCTTTCCCATGCCTCTTGCAGGGAACTGGGAGCACCGTATTGCCCTCAGGGAAACGCCCTTTTCCTACATAGGACATTCCAGGACGTGAGACTGGCAGCAGCACTCTATTTCAGGCGGCGTGGAGGCTGCAGCGGTCCTCCTTACAGCTGGGACGTGCTGCCATGCACATACATGGCCAAACTGAACGTTCCAAACTGCCCGAGTACGATCAGTTTCCAGCGAGCCAAAACAGACAGAAGGGGGCACTCTGGCCCCTTCCCGGATGAAGTTCGAACCCGAGGAAGTTGTGATGTGCAACGTGTGGCTGGTCTATGGGACGTAAAGCTTTGGGGAGGTTGCGACGTGTCCTCGCAGCTTCTCAAAGCGTAGTAGTGTTCAGGCGAATCTATCTACATTTGGAAAACTGCAGGGCCTCTCTAGTTTGTGCGTGGCATAGAGAGAGATCCGCCAAGTAAATGCACCCGGAACGGACACTTAGGGAAGTGTGTTTTCCTTGCAGCTCACGCTCTGCCCTGAGATCCCCTGACATGTCACCTACAAAAGAGCAGTTAGTGCTGTGTTCAGAGAGTCCGTTGAATGTTTTGGCCATCGAGCTCTGTGGAGAAAACGCAGAGGTTTGCCTTTCACTCTGCTTTGAGAGTGGTGATCCGGAGGCCTGAGGTAGCATGGTGCTGCTCAGTCAGCCAGGAAGTGTTTTCCTCTACACAGTGTTGTTCCCTGGGACGCAGTGAGGACGTGGGTGCCATAGGAAAAGCATACTAGAGATCCAGCAGTACTTCTCCAGAAGGCTGTGGAAAAACCGCTGAACGCCTCGATGTGTGAATGGGCCATCCGATCGATCCTTTGAACCGTGGAGAGAGGTGTAGATTTCCCTTTTGCAGTGGGTGATCTGGGGTGCCGCCTGGAATGCACAGGACACTCTCTGTTTCTCCAAGGACACTCTGCTCTCCTTGAAGGCACTCTAGCCGTGAAGAGCAGACAGAGAACAGCACTGTCTCAGGGAAATTTGACACCACAGGCCTTCTGCTCTCCAGGGGGGAAAATAGTGCTTTTCTCACTAGGTCACCAATATCAAAGTTGCAGTGTGCCTAGTACGTGTCGTTTCTGCCACAGTCAAAGGGTCGGAAGCGGCACCCTGTCCTTCCCCGTTGAACCTTCGTAGCAGAGCCGTTCTGCCTGCGGCGAGTGGCGTGACGTCCCCGCTGACTTGCTTTAGGCTCCGACGCCCGTACACCTTATAAAAGGGCTCTGGGTGTTTCAGGCGCAAACCGCGCCTTTCTCAGGTTGCTTCGAAAGTCAACGGCCTGCTTGGCTTAGAGAGACGGCCAGTGAGGCTTCCCAAGACAAACACTGAGGAGCGTGTTTTCTCACTGTGGCCCTGGTGCAGTGCTGTGAGCCCCTGGCCGTACACTTAAAAGACCTGCTGGACCCGTGTTTGGGTGGACTTTAGAAAGCTCAGACACTTAGCTCTCCAACGAAGAAAGCAGTGTGCTGCTTTTCACTCGGCGTTAAGGGAGAGATGCCCGGAGGCCCAAGATCCCTGAGGGTTGTGAAGTCGCCCAGGAAGGGATCCTCAGGTCTCAGTGTTCTTTCATGGGAGGTGCGGAGGACGCAGTATTCCCAGAGTTCCAAGAAGCTCACTAACGGGAAGGCACTCCGTGGACTAGGTTTTCCTGGCCAATGATGTATGCCCAATCTTCCAAATGCAATACATGGACCTTACTATGAGCCTGGCAGGCAGTGTCGTTTTCCCTTTAGGCATTGGCGCCTTTCCCATGCCTCTTGCAGGGAACTGGGAGCACCGTATTGCCCTCAGGGAAACGCCCTTTTCCTACATAGGACATTCCAGGACGTGAGACTGGCAGCAGCACTCTATTTCAGGCGGCGTGGAGGCTGCAGCGGTCCTCCTTACAGCTGGGACGTGCTGCCATGCACATACATGGCCAAACTGAACGTTCCAAACTGCCCGAGTACGATCAGTTTCCAGCGAGCCAAAACAGACAGAAGGGGGCACTCTGGCCCCTTCCCGGATGAAGTTCGAACCCGAGGAAGTTGTGATGTGCAACGTGTGGCTGGTCTATGGGACGTAAAGCTTTGGGGAGGTTGCGACGTGTCCTCGCAGCTTCTCAAAGCGTAGTAGTGTTCAGGCGAATCTATCTACATTTGGAAAACTGCAGGGCCTCTCTAGTTTGTGCGTGGCATAGAGAGAGATCCGCCAAGTAAGTGCACCCGGAACGGACACTTAGGGAAGTGTGTTTTCCTTGCAGCTCACGCTCTGCCCTGAGATCCCCTGACATGTCACCTACAAAAGAGCAGTTAGTGCTGTGTTCAGAGAGTCCGTTGAATGTTTTGGCCATCGAGCTCTGTGGAGAAAAAGCAGAGGTTTGCCTTTCACTCTGCTTTGAGAGTGGTGATCCGGAGGCCTGAGGTAGCATGGTGCTGCTCAGTCAGCCAGGAAGTGTTTTCCTCTACACAGTGTTGTTCCCTGGGACGCAGTGAGGACGTGGGTGCCATAGGAAAAGCATACTAGAGATCCAGCAGTACTTCTCCAGAAGGCTGTGGAAAAACCGCTGAACGCCTCGATGTGTGAATGGGCCATCCGATCGATCCTTTGAACCGTGGAGAGAGGTGTAGATTTCCCTTTTGCAGTGGGTGATCTGGGGTGCCGCCTGGAATGCACAGGACACTCTCTGTTTCTCCAAGGACACTCTGCTCTCCTTGAAGGCACTCTAGCTGTGAAGAGCAGACAGAGAACAGCACTGTCTCAGGGAAATTTGACACCACAGGCCTTCTGCTCTCCAGGGGGGAAAATAGTGCTTTTCTCACTAGGTCACCAATATCAAAGTTGCAGTGTGCCTAGTACGTGTCGTTTCTGCCACAGTCAAAGGGTCGGAAGCGGCACCCTGTCCTTCCCCGTTGAACCTTCGTAGCAGAGCCGTTCTGCCTGCGGCGAGTGGCGTGACGTCCCCGCTGACTTGCTTTAGGCTCCGACGCCCGTACACCTTATAAAAGGGCTCTGGGTGTTTCAGGCGCAAACCGCGCCTTTCTCAGGTTGCTTCGAAAGTCAACGGCCTGCTTGGCTTAGAGAGACGGCCAGTGAGGCTTCCCAAGACAAACACTGAGGAGCGTGTTTTCTCACTGTGGCCCTGGTGCAGTGCTGTGAGCCCCTGGCCGTACACTTAAAAGACCTGCTGGACCCGTGTTTGGGTGGACTTTAGAAAGCTCAGACACTTAGCTCTCCAACGAAGAAAGCAGTGTGCTGCTTTTCACTCGGCGTTAAGGGAGAGATGCCCGGAGGCCCAAGATCCCTGAGGGTTGTGAAGTCGCCCAGGAAGGGATCCTCAGGTCTCAGTGTTCTTTCATGGGAGGTGCGGAGGACGCAGTATTCCCAGAGTTCCGAGAAGCTCACTAACGGGAAGGCACTCCGTGGACTAGGTTTTCCTGGCCAATGATGTATGCCCAATCTTCCAAATGCAATACATGGACCTTACTATGAGCCTGGCAGGCAGTGTCGTTTTCCCTTTAGGCATTGGCGCCTTTCCCATGCCTCTTGCAGGGAACTGGGAGCACCGTATTGCCCTCAGGGAAACGCCCTTTTCCTACATAGGACATTCCAGGACGTGAGACTGGCAGCAGCACTCTATTTCAGGCGGCGTGGAGGCTGCAGCGGTCCTCCTTACAGCTGGGACGTGCTGCCATGCACATACATGGCCAAACTGAACGTTCCAAACTGCCCGAGTACGATCAGTTTCCAGCGAGCCAAAACAGACAGAAGGGGGCACTCTGGCCCCTTCCCGGATGAAGTTCGAACCCGAGGAAGTTGTGATGTGCAACGTGTGGCTGGTCTATGGGACGTAAAGCTTTGGGGAGGTTGCGACGTGTCCTCGCAGCTTCTCAAAGCGTAGTAGTGTTCAGGCGAATCTATCTACATTTGGAAAACTGCAGGGCCTCTCTAGTTTGTGCGTGGCATAGAGAGAGATCCGCCAAGTAAATGCACCCGGAACGGACACTTAGGGAAGTGTGTTTTCCTTGCAGCTCACGCTCTGCCCTGAGATCCCCTGACATGTCACCTACAAAAGAGCAGTTAGTGCTGTGTTCAGAGAGTCCGTTGAATGTTTTGGCCATCGAGCTCTGTGGAGAAAACGCAGAGGTTTGCCTTTCACTCTGCTTTGAGAGTGGTGATCCGGAGGCCTGAGGTAGCATGGTGCTGCTCAGTCAGCCAGGAAGTGTTTTCCTCT